>NW_006711170.1:0-39587 GCF_000167675.1 Trichoderma reesei QM6a | reverse complement strand
GGCGGCTGGATCGAGGACTTTGAGTTCAACATCACGCTGATGAGCGACGTGCCCGAAGTCCGCGACGACCCCAAGCACATCTTCAAGCGCTGGTCAGAGGTGTTTACCGAGGCCGGCGAGCGCATGGGGCGGACGCTGCTCATCGGCACGGGCGGCAGGATGCGCAAGCTGATGCAGGAGGCGGGTTTCGTCGACGTGGTCGAGAAGAACTACAAGGTGCCGAGCGGCCGTTGGAGCAGCGATCCCACGATGAAGCAGATTGGCGCGTACAACCTCGCCTTCCTCGACGAGAGCCTCGAGGGCTTCGCGCTCTTCATGCTCAAGGAAATCATGGGGTGGGAGTACATTGAGGTGCAGCTTTTTGTCGCCGAGATGCGCAAGGCCATCAACAACCCCAAGATCAGACCATACTACATTCTGTAAGTGTCTTTCCGCATTCCAGCTGACCTCTCCCCCATGGCCGTCATTTGGCAGGCAGGCACTAACCAATGTGTGTGTGTGACATGCAGTACGAATGTCTTTGCACGGAAGCCCGATGTCTGGGAACATTGATTCGTGTTTGGCTGGCGTCTAGTGTCTTGTTCTTTTTTTCAGCGTTCTATTCGAGATTGTTGGCATCTTACCTTGACTACTACCTACTACCTACCTACCCCCTACCTACCTTGCCCTACCTACTACCTAGTATCTAACAACCTTACCTTGGGTACATATACGAGACCTGAGCTGAGCAACCAATCTGTATACCCATGAAAGAAGCAGGTCGATTTGTTCATGTGATGCTGGCTGGGCTGCACGTTTTGTCATGTAATATTGTTACTGATCACATCGTCTAACATGCGCTATACGGCACTACGAATGTACGTGTGAACAGAACCGTCGTCCTAAACCGGGCACGAGTGCATCGCTTGGAGCTCTGTTTCCCGCCTTGACAGGTACAGCACCCGTTACCTACTTATCTACCTAGTATTGCGTACGTTGCTCTAGGCAGACTTGACATGATAATGGTACTAGTTACAAACCGAGTCCCTTAGATTCTCGCACAGAGTCGCACTGCTTCCGATCCCTGAACGATGACGGCCCCAGTTTGTGTTGCCCGCAATCGTCTCCCTTCCCTGTCCCTACCTACCTACGTACCATACTCAACTAGCTAATCCCCGTATGGACTTGCTCCATAGCAATTTCGTCTTTGCGTTGTCTTTTCTCTCAATGCACTGAGACATGCTGAACTGATCCCGCCTTTGCCCCCCCCTACTACTACCTACTGGCAAGGGAACCTCACCGAGCGCCATGGTACGCCGCGGTTCTCAGCGCAATGCAACATGTGATGTGAATTACGTATCCCAGAATATTGGAAATCTGGGTTGGTGAGAAGTGACTGCTCAGGGGGGAGCTCTAGGCGATCAAAAATGCTATTCAATGAGTGATTTGTGCGAATGGGTAGTATGTCATAGACTCCAGCTCAACTCGTTTTTGTTATACATCACATTTTTGCTCAGCTTTTCCGTTTCTAAACGAACGTGCCCCATGTCCCATGTCCATTACTACCATGTGCAGTATGTACTACATAGAGGTCCGTCGCATGCCTAGGCTGACTGGGATTAGCAACTCGGTCCATTTCATTTGCCAGCCGTCCCAGCGACACGGGTCCAATGCATCCAAGTTCATCGCAATATACAGAGGCCATCGCTAGTACTACCGAGGTAGTATAAGCTGTATGTATTAGTCCTTGCCGTCTACACCCCTTACAGGTGAAACACGCAGAAACAGGAATCAAAGCTCCGTCTCCAGCTTTTTTCCCTCTTCTTCCAACCATCAATCAAGTCCCCCCCCCCCTTCTCTTGAACCGCAACGGCGGCCCAACTCTCGCCCCCTTGCTAGCGCCATGATCCCGCGCCCCCGGGGCTCGGTTTTCTCTGGGTCGGCCGCTCTCAAGAAGTTCAAAACGGCTTGGACGGGGCAAAAAAAAACGGGGGGGGGGGGTGGTCGTGTCCACGGTCCCTCCAAAGCTTTTGGTGGGCTGATAGCGAAAGCCGTGGCCACTAGAATCCAGTAGCCCGGCACACTAAATACTGCAGGCTGCTCCTGGGGTCCTGTTACTAGCGATCCCCATCCCGGTTATTGTTTTGTTTTGCTGTTTTACAATTCTCCGCGGGCTGTCGTTGTTGTGTAGGACAGACGGGGAGGAGGATGTCGTTGGAATGGAATGGGGAATACTAGTAGTGGTGGTGGTGGTAGTAGCCCAGGCCCCAGACTAGTAGACGGGGAAAAGCGGTATCAGATCCCGTCTACCCGTTGCTGTTGTGCTATTACAAAGAGAGCTAAGGAAACTTGAACTAGGAAGTGGAAAAGAGGGCAAGTTATGATGAGGTGAGGGGGTCCGGATGGGTTGCCCATGTCTTTCTTGGTTTCGTTGGACACATAGTCGGATAGGTGAGAGTCCTATTACCCAGTCAAGTCAGGTAAGGGTCTCGAGACTACTAGATCAGAGCTACTACCTAGGTATATTATATACGAGAATTCCCAGCTGTAGATCATTCTGGTCCACCCATGTTATCTTCCTCTTCTTCCTCTTTTTGCTTCTTCTACTCTGAAGTCTTGATTCTGCTTCATGGCTGCTGCTTCGTTGGCAGTTTGGAGTATCTCGAGTTCTGACTGCATCTAGTCTGGTTATCAACCAGGCAAGCAGGTGCCCTATTTGTCTGTTCCTTGAGCATCTTCGAGAGCGATTCGGATTCACCAGCGATCGTGACACCTCGTACGCCGAGAGTCGAACCGGTAGACGTATCTGGAGGCCCGTCTCCCGGTATCAGAGTTGCATCCGGGTGAAAGTTGTCACGCGGGGTCATTGCTACGTGCTGCTGCTCCACGCTTCAGCAAAGCAATCTACCTATCAAGTCAACGAATTTCACATAGAGAGACTCCGAACAACACCAATACCAAGAGATGGAGAGCGTTACTGGGATCCCGATCTCCGTCGTCCTCCTCGCCAGCAGTCTCATCGGCCTCTTCATTGTGGGAAGAATCATCCAGTTCAACCGGTTGAGGACCTTCAAAGGCCCCTTCTTGACTCATTTCACCAATCTGCCGCACAGGAAGGCTCTTTTCAAGGAGAGATGCCACGAGTGGTATGCGGAGGTTTGTGAAACATACGGTGCGACGACCCATTTCTCAGGGAGCAATCCACCAGCAGCAAATCGCCCTTTACTAATATCATTCTGTGTGTTGAGTAAACTGCAGGCCCGATAGCAAGAGTTGCACCAAACCTCCTGATTACGTCCGACCCGGATGTGTGGATTCATGTAAACAACAAGCCCGGATACAAGCGCTCCGATTGGTATTACACTGCCTGCCGCCTCGAGTATGGGCGTGACAATGTCTTTTCGCAGACGGACAACAAGAAGCATGAGCAGAGGAGGAAGCAGATGGCTCCAGGGGTATGCCGTGACACCACCTCCTTTGTCGGCCAACAATCTTGCAAGCTAACGTGATGTGACGCCTAGTATTCCGGAAGAGAAAACCTCGACTTGGAAATCGCCATCGATCAGTGTGTCCAGGAATTCCTCGACTTGATCAGATCCAAGTATGTCTCCACAGACGCCAAGATCGTGCCCGTGGACATGGCCAAGAAGGTCCAGTACTTCGCCCTGGACGTCATCAGCGGCGTTGGCCTGGGCAAGACCTTTGGCATGCTGAAGAACGACACCGACGTCGAGGGCTATCTCCAGTCTGCCGAGGAGGGCCTCCGCATCGCCAACTTCTCGCTCGCCATAGGCCTCAGCTGGATCGCGCAGGCGCCCGTCATCGGCCGCTTCATTGCCCCCTCAGAAAAGACCCAAAACGGCTTCGGCAGGATGATTGCAACCTGCTTCCGCTATGTCGACGAGCGTGAGGCAAACCCGACAGACAAGCGGTCCGATATGCTCGCATCCTTTATCCGCCACGGCATCCACGGCGCCGACCTAAAGACTGAGGCCCTTGAACAGATTGTCGCTGGCTCTGACACCACATCGTCTGCCATTCGCATCATCCTCCTGCACATCATCACGAACCCGCGTGTATACGCAAAGCTTCAAAGGGAGATTGATGAAGCAGTCCAGACTGGAAAAGCACCCCGCGAGGGCGCCATCATCACTCACAGCCAGACAAAGCAGCTCCCCTATCTCCAGGCCACCATCCGCGAAGCCATGAGAGTCATGCCACCCGTCGCCAACATCTTCTCGCGAGACATTCCGCCCCAGGGCGATACCGTCAAGATCAAGGGCCAGGAGGTCTTTCTGCCGGGAGGCGCCAATATCGGATATTCCGCGTATGCAATGCACCGCAGCCCCGAGATTTACGGCGAAGATGCCAAGGCCTTCCGTCCAGAGCGCTGGTTCGAGGAGGATCAGGACAAGCTCGCCGTCATGCTTCGCACCAACGAGCTGATTTTCGGGCACGGCAAGTATCAGTGCCTGGGTAAGCCTGTTGCTCAGATTGAGATTGGCAAGGTTATATTTGAGGTACGTCTGTTCATGCGGTGAAGGGAAGAAAGCTGCGGCTTCCTTACCGCTTTTTATTCATGTCCCTGCCGTGCTTTATGCTGACACAACTTGTAGCTGCTGCGATATTTTGACATTGCCGTGATGCAACCGGACAAGCCCTGGCACGCTGAGAACGCCCTCGGGCTGTTTCACATCAAGGACATGTGGGTGCAGGTGATGGAGAGAGCGCGGGAGAACTAGGAGTTGCGTGCTTCGGCATACGGGGCGCCTTGGCCCGAGAGCTGCCATCAAGAGACGATATTCATGCGACATTCAAACTGATATCTAGACTGCGGATAGCGAGAGTGCGAGGATAATGATGGATACCTATATTGTGGAAGCGCTCTAAGTTGTAGTCAGTTCAGCAGAAGACTCTTACCCACATCTACCCGTTGGTTCCACCCTTCGTGACCAACTGTTCGGACCTAGCCTCACAGTTGGGCCTAAAAACCCTGTTCCACCCCAAAAACCGTTCCAATTTTTTACTAGTAAATTTACAGCTTTTACATATATAAGGAAAAATCTAAAAGACCTTTAAAATAGAAAATAAAAGTAGCATTATAATCAGAAAGCTATAAGGAATAGCTTTTATATGTAGTATTTGTTTAATAACAGGGGTTGTTATGGCTGTAGAGGGAGATGCGTTATTTTGGCCTTTTGCGATTGCGAAAAAAACAACCGCGCTGTAACGCGCTGTAAGGTCTGCTGTAACGCGCTGTAAGGTCCGCTGTAACGCGCTGTAATTTGAAAAAAATCAAGGTCGTAAAGATCGGTAATTTGACATCGATTCCATCGCTTTTTGCTGATTTCTATGCGTTGCGGGTGGTATTTGTGGCATCGGGGTCGTGGATCGGTTGTTGTTGACGTGTTGTTGTTTTTTCTAGGTTTGGATTGTATGGGAAGCGCACCAAAAAGCTGCCTGGAACGGGTTTTGGGGTGGAACAGGGTTTTTGGGCCCAACTGTGAGGCTAGGTCCGAACAGTTGGTCACGAAGGGTGGAACCAACGGGTAAGCTTGAACGATACCATTACATCTATTGTTCGCAAGCTCTTCAGCACACAAATTCGCAATGGAAGGCAATGGAGCCTACATAGAGAGATGAAGCAGCACACAGACAGATCTACTAGTAGAGAGAGAGAGAGAGAGAGAGAGAGAAATCCCAGGGTTGGAACTGGGGGATGAGAAGCTTGCTCTAAGCCGAGGATATAGCACGTGACTTCATGACTAAGCCAAACCTTGATCTCCAAACCTCGAATTGATTCAAACAGCTCAACTTCCAACACCCCGATATTGCAGCCGGCAGACGCAATCACCATGTCTTCAGCACTGGCAAGAGGGCCATCCGCCCAAGCCACAGAAAGCAAACCGAAAGCCGCCATATCCGCGGTCCCGACATTCGACAATGCCCTGGCCAAGGGTGTCTCTTTCGGCCGAGTCGCCGTCCTGCTCGGGCTGCTGGCGGCCCGCTTCGAGCATCTGGTAGCACAGCCGGTGCTGACGCTGCAGTCTGCGCTGCCCGTTGTCGCTGTGATTCAGGTCGCGTACGTGGTGCTGTGCTTGCCAGCGGCGGGCTCTCAACAGGCGAAAGCGGCCAAGAAGACTCGTCCTGGCGAGAAGAAGAAGCCGGAGACGGCCGGGACGAGCTCGGTGGTGGTACGCAGCTCCCCCATTGTCATACTTGGATTTGCTCAATGGAATCGCAGTGATTGAGCATTGGCTTGACATGAGAAGAATGCTAACATTGATTCCTCGTCTTTGTCAACTCTAGACTGCGATCCTTGCCTTGATCCTCGCCGCGATATCCACTCCTGTCGTTCATGCGCTCTTCATCCTCTTCGGCGCGCCATTCATCGATCATGTCCCTCACACGTTTCTCTGCGCGGCGCATTTCTCTCTGCTTGGCGTCTTCCCCGTCATCTACGCACGCGGGCTGGACAGCCAAGCTCTGGTTGCCGTGGCTGGACTGACTGCGCCTCTCGACGAGACTCTTGGCGGGCTGTTGGGCGCGGTTCTTGGCGCATGGCTGGGCGCGGTACCTATCCCGCTCGACTGGGATCGTGACTGGCAGAGGTGGCCTGTCACGGTTGTCTGTGGCTTGTACGCAGGCTCATGTCTGGGCAGCTGGTTGTCGGGCGTGGTGTTTTACGGCAAGCGGCTGGGAGGAGCTGCGTCGACCACAAAGGAGGAGTGAGGGCCGAGGTATCATCTGCTGCATCTACTGGGCGTTGTCTATTATCTGGGACATACATACTACTGCGGAGGACTGGGTGGCATTTGCATGCTGAGTCGAGCATTACGAGATGCCGCTCCTAGAGTTCAGGACTAATTTGGGACAACTGGATAGAGAAAACGGGGACTAATTGTAGAGGCTGGACGGCCTCACCTAATCATCCAATGTCAGTTGTTTTTCTTTCTTGTTTCTGTAAGCTCTACGCCTAGCAGCACTCCACGGATCTCACTCCGCGCTCGGAGAAATTGATCTCACGATGATATGGGCGCCCGCAGAACAGACATTGTCTTGATTAACCGGTTTTACGCCAACTTACCACCTTGTCAGACAAAAGACAGCGTTTGCTGCAATTCTTGTGAGCCGTTGCAGTATTAGGAACTGCCTACACTTTAAGTCAATCCAGCCCCCGGCTCGCACGGCGTTCGGACTGATGCATGGTTGGACAGGGACAGAAGCCAACTGCTGGCCGCGGCTCCATTCACCGCCAAGAGCTGCGACTGTCAGGCGATTGCGTTCAGCCAAGACCCGAGCTAGCAGCGGGGGGCCCGTGATGGGAGGCCTGGAAAATGCAGTGAAAAAGCACACAATGACTGATCTCTACCGCTGCAAGAGGTGCGATCATCTACTAGGTATGATCCTGGAATGGGAATTTCGCACAGCCTCATCATGACGGCAGCTAAAGCAGCGCAAGAGGCCTTATTTTCTAAGAGCAAGGAAAGCATCGAACTGCCACATGCCAAAGCAGAAGCGTTCTATTATTACCTTACAAGGAGAGAAGAAAACTTCCTGCTGAGGTCACTCATACGTCGAGCCAGAACACCACCAAAAGCCGCGCTTCCGGCAGACACGGAATTGCGTTCGGCAAGCTGGTTGTGGCTGGTGCGTCACCCACATCCAATCTTCTCCCCCCCAATGAGGCCGGGGCTTGTCGTCATGTGGCGATGGAATCGTGGCGTAAGCATGGCCTTAGAGCTCTGTCACAGCTGTGCTTGACTGTGGCGGTGCGGCCAAGCTTTGGATTGCTCATGGAGAATAAATGCGGCACTAAGCAGGGGTCTGCAGCACGATGGTAGATTCATGACGTATGCCCTGTGATTTTCTCTTCATTTCTTTACGAGGTACATGCGGATTCAAGCTTGATTCCGGGCAGCGTGTGTGGCCTGTAGCCCTTGCATGATGCGACAGATCTCTCGGGCTGCCGATTATCCTGCCATGGCATGTCCGAGTCGTTCTAAGTTCCATCTTAGGTCTGCAACAAGTACCTTACTGTATGTACATGGCCAGTAACTCTTTTGGTCAAGCATCGAGCTGGTCTCCCGCAACGGGCATCGACTGCTGTGGCTTGACCAGTCGATGACGCAACATGGAAGGCGGCTTCCCGTTCTCCAAGGCTTGGCTCGGAATGTCTGGGAAGGAGCCAAGGATGACGCCCAATGGGCAATAAATAGTACCCGGACTTGCCAAAAACCTTCGTGTGGTCTGCTTCTCCTCTCCCTCCTATTTGTCTTACCCAAAACTTCTTCCGATCTTCTCCTTGCAGATAATCTTCTTTCTCCTCTCCCAAGCAACCACCATCTTTGCGCCTTCAAGGTCTTTCCACTGCGACCTCTCTTGACACCACGCGATATATCCACAACTCTGAGCCCTTGAGCTTTGCATAAACTACACACAAGATACCCAACATGCCTTTCACCGCAAGGTAAGCCCCTTCACCATGACGTCCCGTGGCTTCCGTCATCTTCCCCGCAGCTTATCAGCTCTCGCTTCCCTCGAGCGCACGCGACCTCACCGCAACGAGAGGTCTCGGGATGGATCCATTCACAAGCTCTCTTCTGGTTGAACAGTCACTGACCTTCCCGTCTCTTCAGCGACATTTGCAAGATCCTTCTTGCCATCATCCTGCCGCCCGTCGGTGTCTTCCTCGAGCGAGGCTGCGGCGCTGACTTCCTGATCAACATCCTCCTCACGATCCTGGGTATGTCAGATTCTCACCACCTCCGTTTTCTCACCCTCAATCACGTCACTGCTGCAAACATCGTATCAGTTACTGACATGTTTGATCTCAGGTTACATTCCCGGCATCATCCACGCTCTGTACATCATACTGAAATACTAAACACGCCGCCCACCATCGTATCCGCAAGCTCAAGCCATGACGCCCCGTCGCTTCACGCCATGCACGCACCACCAATTTGCGGCATCTGAACGGGCATTGACTGGCGAAGTCTTTTAGAATACGGATGCGACAGTGGAGGAGTGGTCGCCGGCTCACAACGTGGCCGGATATAGACGCGGTTATGACAGTCTTTCCTTCATGGACTCTTTATCTTCTTCTTCTGGTCGGCTGGAGGCAGATGCACCCTGTTTGGAGGCGGCATCAGGTTTGGCTATTGTAATGAATTGATACCCGACTTCCTCTAATCACAATTATTTATACATTGAACAATTTTTGCGTCCTACACATGGTGCTTGATTATTGAGGACAATTGGGGTCTTGGCAACCAACCATTGAGCTTTCTGTCGATTATGGAACAAGAAATGTGAAAATCTAGGGTAACTTCAATTGAAAGGGGAAGAAAAGGTGGATGGCGCAAAAAGGTAGAGAGGCAAAAAGTAAAGGTGGTGATTCCGCCCGGGCTCGAACCGGGGACCTTTTCGGTGGTGTCAACTGAACTGTTAACGAAATGTCATAACCAACTAGACCACGGAACCTGTGATTGGTGATGCAACTCGTTCAGTCAAAGGTTATACGGCTCAATCCTGAGACCGAGTTCGAAACCTCACTCCGGTACGACGATTGCTCAGCTACATGTGTCATTTATCGCAAGCATAATCACTCGAAAGGGACATGGGAACCCACGATGCAAATGGTCGCAAATTAGAAAGAAGGAATACCGAACTGTAAACATCTGCTGGAGCATTCGAAGCTCCTATATACAAGAGGGTAAGTAAGTATGCCATAACCAAGTACTCAGGGAGACGGCATGTGCATCCTCCTGACGTATCCTCCTGGGGATATGAGATGTTCGAACAAGAAGTGAGTACTCCGTAAGAGACAGAAAGACCAACGCCGTTTCTACCAAGAAACCTACTCCAATACCAGAAGACAAAAAGAACCCAAACATAGAAAACTTGCCACTGTAAAACTGTCAGTGATTCCGTGATTGAGGAAAGGTTGGCGAAGATGAATCAGAGCAGTTCTCCATCGCCCTCGTCAGCCGCCTCCTCGTCGTCGTCCCAATCCAGCTGGGCCTCCAGTTCCTCAGCCTTGCGCTGCACTTCCGCAAGCCCAGACAGTTCAGCCACGTAGTCCTTCTCCTGGAGAGCCTTCTTTACGAATTCCCACCCGTCGGTGCGGAAGGCGTTTAGTATCTTGGGGCTGCACGCGCTGCAGCTGTCGTATGACTGCCCGCGAATGACAATGTTCTGGAAGGTGGATACATAGCCTCGGATTTGATGCGGTACGAGACCGAGAGGGTGGTTGGGGGGATCTCTTTCGAGGGTGACGCCTGGCCTTGGCTGAGGTGCTGGGGCACTGTGCTTGAGTGGGTGTTGCAGAAGGCTTGTCAGGAGCTCAACCAAGAGTGCTGAGGCGATGGCGGCGACTCCGGGGCGCGTCACAGTGCACTGCTGGTCAAGGGTCTGATCTTTCATAGACTGCGCACGATGAATGTTAGTGATGCGATATTCAAGCAATCTGAGAAACCTTGAAAACTTACATCAGCAGGAGCAACAACGTCGTTGCAAAAGTAGCAGCCGAGCGACTCCTTGCCCTCCTCTGTAGGCTCAGCGCCGTGTCGCATGACTACGTACGAGTCAAACCCAAGAGCGGCATTCATGACAATCTTGCCCCTGGCCTTTCCCATCACTGTCGGCAGCCATCGGGATTCGCGGGTGTCCATGAGCAAGAAGACGACGTCATGAGCGTCAATCAGGGATTCGAGCATATCGTATTCGGCTTTCGTCCTCGCTTCATCAGTGAGCGGATGGCCAAGCATCGGCACAGACAAGGAGTGGCCCTCGGCGTCCACGCCCGGATATATCCTCTTCAACATCTCGGCAGCTTGGGTTGCCTTTGGCTTCCCGCCGTTGAGGCAGTCATCGTATTCGAAAAGCGGCTGGCGAACTGGATTCGAGAAGGATACGCTGCCGTAGTCGACAAATGTGATTTTCCTGACGCCCCAGCCCAGCAGATTCCTTGAGACATATCCACCCAGCGTTCCGGCACCTAACAGCAGGCATTTCGTGTTCTTGATGATGTCGAGGTTCAGGTCCGGGGCCAGACGCCACTTCATCAACTTGAGGTTCAAATCTACCGCAGAATCAGCCAATCGAGATGGATCCATATATTCTCCCAGATTGGCCAGCTGCGCCTGAAGTTTGCCGTTCTTTGCCCGCTCCCAGCCTGTAACCTTGGGCATCTCCTTAATCTCCATATCGTCGACCGGGTCCATCTTGATCGGGATAATGATGCTTTTAGCTTCATGCCGTCTGGACCATTCGTCTCTGAAACACAAGATGTTGACATTGGACAGACGAAATCGATGGCGGATCAAGATTAACAGGTTGCGCAACGGCCACGAGGGGCCTTCGGGGAAAGTAGATGGGTCCAGGAATGTGACGAATCGATCCTCCTCCGCAACACCGTCGAAAAAGCCATCTTCAAACTGCCGCAGCGAAGCCACCTCCCACCGGTATGGAATCTTGTGCGCCGGGTCATGCTCATGCAGATCCTGGGGCTTGTCTCCCCAGACCTTCTTGGCCAAGAAGAACCCGTGCTCGCGCTTGTCCACGCTGTATCGCCATGTTCCCACCCGGTCCAGCAGTGCCGTGGACTCGTCCGAGGTGAGTCGTTGAATTGGCCCGGAGCGCTTCCATTGCGCATCCGAGTGCAGCGCAGGGAATGCGCACCAGTATATAAACTTGTATTTCTTAAGATCGGCATATGACAGGATGATGAACGAGGATAGTAGCGAAGGAACGGAGTATATGCTGCCGTCTTTGATGGCGTCCCATATCTGCCTGCCGGCCAGCTTCAACATGGCGGCCTTGTCGGTCTTGCGGAAGTCCTCGATGGTGTTGACATTCCTGATGATGCCTTCGGCTCTTGCTTTTCCGAGAGGAGGACTATGGGCACATGTCAGCTCCAGCGGCTTGCCTCCCTTGCACTGCTTCCAACCCACTCTGTGTTCGTCAAGGCGCTGCCGAGGATCTGGAGCTTGCAGCTCGCATCTGGTTCCACGTCCCGCGCCTCGTACACGCCCACTATGCCGCGCGCAGAGTCGTCGAGCTTGTCGTATTCAAGCTTGGACGAGAAGAGCGCCGAGTAAAACGGCAGCTCTATCTCGGACGTGAACGGGACGAACTGAAGCGGCTCGTCCATGGTAACGGTTGCGCTGCAAGCTTGGTCGATACAAGGTAGCTAGGGTTCGAGCGTCTTGGTGAAGGGGTTGTCGTGCAAGGCGTAGCTCAAGCAGTAGAAGCCAGTATATATAAGGTAGAAACAGCGACGATTTCAGGCCGTTGTTTGTGTAAGAGTTGAGAGGCAGGCAAGAGACCAGGCAGAAGCTGTCATCTGATAGAGCATCACGAGCTACAAGTCCAGTGATGTCGTAGCGCTGAGCTGCCCCGCGGAGAGCGGGGAACCGTCTAAGTTCAGGGCTGCGGACGATGGCTTACCTTATGCAAGGGGCTTGTTAGTGGCTGCGGGCGGTTCTTCAGCAGACCAACTAACAGACCTTGCACTAGCCTCTATAGGCCTGTATGTGTGAGATCCTTGCATCCAAAGCATAAATCCGATATGGTGTAGTGGCTAACATCGCTCGCTCTCAATCTTCGATTGAAGCTCCGAGCAGCCCTGGGTTCGATTCCCAGTATCGGAGGTGATTTTCTTTTTGCATTTTTGTCATACTTCCAATTCCAACGAAAGCACAATTCATAACAATTTGGCTGTTTCCCTCTTTTTCCTTTGTGCTTTTCTCAAGATACCTATGCTAAAGGCATCATCATCTTTGCTGGCTTACCTATTTAAAAGGATAGAGTCATGCCGGCTTTAAAGATACATCTATGTGATTGGTGGTCAAGCTTGTTCATAGCAATTACCTCCAAAGCATCAAATATACCGCTATGCAGCAGCATTTTCTCCAAGAAGCTCACCGATCAGTGCAAATCCCTTTTTCTCAGCGCCGCAAGTCCAATGAACTCATGTTCTCCAGCAGATCCTTGCCTGCTTCACCATCCATTTCCTCTCTATACATCTTTGTTCGCCGCCACTCCACGTAGCGCTCATTCCCAGAGAGATCACCACGCACCAGCCGGTTGAACTCCTCCTGAGCCCCAGGCTGGCCAGGTTGTAGTTTCATCTGATACGGCCACTTCTCGATCACAGTGTGCTTGGCCTTCATCGCCACGCCAAGAGCCTCTTCCATCTCGGAGAAGGCCATCACCTTCATGTATCTGCACTCGAGTTAATCTCCTGAGAGACCATAGTGGTGAAGGCAAGAATGCTCCTCCAGTTCATCGAATCTCGTGCTTACCGATCAAATATATGGTCATAGGCTGCAACAACAGACGAGGCATATGACATTTTGACAAAAGCGGGATCATAGGGGCTCATCGGCATACGCTCCATCGGGAGGAACTTTAAAAGGCGTCTCATCGCTTGTCCATGCGGAGACATGACGGCCCTCTGCTCTTCCATGGTCATAGTCTCTGGCACGGCATTCATGAAGAGAGTGATGAGAGTCGCATGGGGATTGATGAGCGGCCCCTGGAGCAGCGGCGCCATCATGGCAACTGTGCGATGGATCCCGACGTATCCACGGTCTGAAACATTGGAGACCTGTGTGTGTGTGCCCGAGTCAGCCGTTTTGCCCCTGGACATCTGTGAGATACTACAGGCTTACCTCGATGCGACTGAAATAGTTTGACTCGACATGCTTTGGAACCTCAGAAAAGTCTACCTGAAGCAGTCGAAAGGATACACGCAGCTTTGAAAGATGAAGAAGAAAGGAGTGGACCAGCGCACGAAGGTGGTAGAAAAGCTTGCCGTAGATATCAGCGGTCGCGGGCCCGCTCGAAGTGTCTTCAACATCCTTCGGTGACCATCCATTGAGGGGATCAGCACTGTCATGCATCGGCCAAGTGTTGGCCGTTTGGTACATTGTCCTGTGATCTCATGAGATACTTCGACTTGACTTATAGAGGTAGGTAGTTGGGTGCCATATGCCACTCACGGGTTTGGCTCCTGAAACTCATCGCGTGGAGCCCCGAATGGCAGCAACAATCCGTCTTGTCGAAACCGGTGCCTCGCAACTCGTTGGGTTGGGGATTGAACAAGCCAGTTCCGGTGACGATAATCCTTCCTAGACTCTGCAAGGGTAACCGCTGTGCGGATCTGATTCGCCCGTTGGGCCGTCAAGCCGGCCGGAATGCTCATGTAACCCAGGAGCGCGTCCCAAGACGACTTTTGCAAAACGAGCCTTAGGGAGCGCTCTCCAAAGGTGAAGGTCTTTGCCAACACGCTGGTGCGTGGCTTGTCCTTGATCTTTTCGCACACGCTCTCGACAAGGGGTCGAATCCGTTGTTGGAGCATCTCGAGGTCGGACTTGCGGATGAGGGCCGAGTACCAGACGTGAATGATGCAGTCGACTGCTTCTTCCATGTTCTCTGATACCAGCGCAATGAGAAGCAATATGGCGTTGCGTGCCACGATGTCAATATCGCGGTCGTTGATTGCAACCGTGACGGGCTCCTCGAAGCTGCTGGGGATCTGGGCAATCGTCTTGACAACGTTTCGAAGGTCTCCCGAGGCTGCAAAAGTGGCAGTTCCCCTTTTAGTTTCTCTGCTGAAAGCGGTGTCCATGGTAGGCTTGGTAGTTACATACCGGCAAACAAGAGGTTCAATGGCTTTTTATAGCCATCACCTTCATTCGACCCAAGTTGGAGCACGTCGATCGCAGGTATATTGCCCCAGAGGAACTTCTTCACTCCAAACACCGCCTGCCCATTGTCTGAGTCTCCGATGAATGCCGGTACTCGCTTCTCCAGCACCCAGTCGGGCGTCCACGTTTCTTTACCGAGAGGAGACCTGCAGTCCGCTTTGTGGACGACCCAGTGTGCCTTTTGGCAGTCCGCGCCGCAGTACTGGGGAAATTTGAAGGCTGGTTTAGAAGAGCGCATTGCCACCTAAAGGAATGTGTTGTATGTATCTTACTTACCGCAACGAGAAGGCAGTTCTTGCAACGATATCTGCCATACTTCTTGCAATCCGTGCTGTCTGGCTTCCAGTTTGCACAGGCGAATTGTGGGGTTGCCATCTCCAACCCCTTCTAAGTGAGCCGAGCTGAGTTGAGTTGCAGATATCCAAGAGTCGTCGAAGATCCGTATCAACAGAGATGGCGATGAATTATTACTGTTATTTAGTCAAATATGAAATGCCCCGGGTCGAGCTGTGAGAGGGGTGATCAGAATCGGGGAGTGCCTCTTGAGAGGTCGGATTGTATATGATAGCTGCATGGGATAGCCAGCCGCCGGCGGGGAAGTTGGGCAAACAATCGCGAGGCTACACAGCCTTACCCCCAATTCACTTGAGTTGGATTTTCAGCCCGAATGGTTGCCTCCAAGGTACTTCACTTAGGCTAAACGCTTGTTGACGTGTCATGCATCCGAGCCTCAGGTTTACAGCATTCCTTTGTAGGCCTCCCGCAGAGAGCTCTTGACGCATGCGCACATCTAGATGGTCGCTCATCGACACACCCTTTTCTGATACAAAAGCACCAATCAAGTTGAACAATTTCTTCGTAAAACGACACTACCTGATCGCTTTTCTTGTATATGGTAAGAGTCGAACAGGAAGGCCTTTCAGTCGTCCCAACGGCAATGCCAAAGTCGCGCTGAAGATGGTTAATTGTTGAAGATTGATGCCCATGCCAGACAAGGTAATGCAGCAAAGGGATGCCTTCGAAGATACCTACGTATAACATAGAAGACTCAGAGGCGTCTCAAGATTTATGAGCACCGCCCTCGCCATCTCGCGCAGCCATCAACTTCCTCAACATCGTCTCCATCTCCTCCCTTATAGCCCTCTCCACCTCGACATGATTCTTCTCTTCCGCTAAATCCAAGGGTATCTTGCCCTGATTATCCTCGCACAGCACATCCGCCCCATGCTTCATGAGCAATTGCACACAGTCAACATGCCCATTCAGAGCAGCCAGATGCAGTGGCGTCCTTGCGTTGGCATCGACGCGGTTCACATCGGCAGAGGCCCCCAAGAGCGCCTCGACAATCCTGGTTTGCCCCGACAGCGCTGCATAATGTAGAGCAGTCCGTCTCTTGTCCAGATATCTTCCGTTGACGTCGTAGCCAGCCTCGATCAGCTTCAGCGCAGTCATGGCCGTCTTGTCTCGAATCGCTCGCACGAGTGCCAATCCATCTTTCTTCGCCCCGTGCTCCAACAAGAGATCCGCGCATGTCTCGTCCGAATTCGACAGGGCAATGACAAGAGCGGTAGACAAAACATCAAAGCCAATCTTTTGGCTCAAAAGAAACCGTGTGGCCTCAATCTTGCGGTGCAAAACCGCTCGGCATAGCATATGACCGCCCCTCCTCGTGGGAGCTCCCCTTTCGAGAAGGATTTTGATCGCGTCGAGATGCCCCCCGGCGCAGGCAGAGCACAAAGCATTGTGCCCTGCTTTCTCTATCGAGACAAGACAAAGATCCAGCAGAAGATTTATTGATTCACAACATCCTCCACTAGCTGCGCTTACAAAAGCTTCCTCCGCAGCCTTCTGACCTCCGTAATTCTGCTTTGACAGGATGGTGATCAACTCGGTGTCATTTTTCCTGGCCGCTGTTACAATGGGTTCATCATATGTGTCGACAATGAAGACTCGGTTCGCATCCGCGTTGCATTTGGTCAAACAATCGATGAGGTCGGCTTTCTTCGATAGGATAGCGTACCACAAGGGGTTGACATCAAGCTCGCGCTCGCTTGTGTGCATCTTTCGACCGTCATTGATGCCAGGATATGAGCAATTGTAGAGGTACTCGGCGACTTCGATCCAGTTCATTTGGCAGACCACCCAGATTGGACTCGGTGGTAAACGAGCTGCCCACTTGAGTTCTCGACTTTGCTCCGAATCTCGAACAACCTTGGTCATCAGAGCGCTCCATACATGAAAGGCCCTGGAGACCTTGTAGGCCAAGTCGCCAGAGTCGCCGCTCTTCTCGAGTACAAAGGCCTTGATGAGGTTGGCTAAAGGACTTTCAAGCCGATGTTTGAAGCTCTTCTCAATGTGATACATCACCCAGGTCGTTGCATACTCGCTCGGTTGCCCGTAATCATCATCGGATGATACCACTGCGAGAATCTCGGCGCTCCTGCCTATCAAGTCGTCGTCCTCCATATTTTTTGACCATTTGGCGATCTTTTTGGCTGTTTTGTCCGCATCCTTCTTGGTTTCTTGGCCCGCAGGATCCTCAATATCCCCATCCTCACTTCTTTCGTCAGGTTCCTCGACTTCATTAGTTCCTTTATCCTGGGAACTTGCATCACCGTTCTCCCTGGCATCTCCGCCATCTTCACCAGCCTCACCAGCCTTGCCGTCCTGAACATCCTCGCCACCCTCCTTCTCTTGTTCGTCGGAAACGCCGCTTGCATTGGAGTTCTTAATATCCACCAAGATTGTTACCTGTAATTCTTTAATATTTTGCATAACCTTTTCCCGTAAGTCGAGCCCTCGGTTGTCGACCATGGCCATATTGAGATACCGTAAGCAAGCGGCCGCGATAGCGGCGTGGCATGCCTCCAGCTGATAGCTGTGTATCCCTCGGTTTGACAGTCGCTCGAAAAATTCTCGAACAGACAAGTGCACAAAGTCAAACGAGTTTTGACGAGTAACGATAAGGTTTGAGCAAACATCCAAGACCTCGTCGCCGGAGAAGGCGGTTTCGGATTCCGATGTTGACTCAGAGCTTGCGAGCACAGCCAAGGCCTCAATGGAGATGGATTCCTGCGCGTACAGCAGCCATTGGAAAGTGAAATTTGCGAGCCCAAAAGCATGATCTCCAGCCTCACGAATCTCCTGGTAGATTTCCCAGTAAGATTCCTCAAGGGTCGCCGGTAAGGCGCCGAGACGTGCCTTCAAATCCGCAGCCACCTTGACCCTCTTGAGAGACTGGATCTGAAGGTCAACCCATCGAAACCTGAATAGAAAATGAGTTTTGTCAGCGCGATTCCTTCAAAGTGTTTTTACCCATGGGAACACTTCGACGACGCACATTCCCTTTGCCCCCTCTTGAAGCGTACGAGCAATCTCCGCACGCAGACTCGGTGCAAGCTTTCCGTGCAGCAATTTTGCGGATGTAAGTTGAGTTTCACTAGATGTCAAGGTGGAATTAGCAAAGGGCCTCGAGGGAGGATTGCATGCTGCGCACATGAATGTTGAGATATCCTCGGCGTTGTCATCGGCCTCGATGTAGATGTTCGGCGCCCCGCTGAGCTTAAGGGCAATGTCGTAGTTGCTTCTGCTCGAGATAAATACCCTCACAAGCGTGCTTGACTCTTTCAAGATGCGGTCAAGCGCGTCCAAGAGATCCTGCCTGTCTTCCTGGTCCACTTCGTCCAAGGCATCCAAGACAAATGTGACAGCAGGATACTCGTCGACAAGTCGCAGCAAAACTTCGACGCACTCGTCCGACGTCCAAGCTTGATCATCAAAACCTACGAAGCCCTCAATGGCCTCTTCGTAATGCTCTATCACGGGTGGCAGGATCGGATCGCTTGGTGTAAGGCTCGCCAATTGGCGAACAAAACTTGCAAGGATTTTGTCGCATTGTGCTCGGTGTGGCTCAGCCGGATTTCTTAAGCAGTAGAAATAAGCCAAGTGTTCCTTGCCCCTGATTTCATCAACAACGAGAGACGCCAACTTGGTCTTGCCAGAACCGGGGATTCCGTGAAGCCAAAGCACAGATGAATAGCTTCGTTTTCGCCATTCACCGAACACGGACTTACTCAGAAGCCACCTGCCGGAGCCCTCTAAGCGTCCTTTGCTGGCGGTTTTGTGGTGACTGCCGTATGGGATAGTGGAAATGGCCTTGAGAATTTGTGTTCGCACTTGTTGCTCAATACCATCTTGGATCTGTTCAAGGCGGCTGTCGATGCGATTGATGGGTTGGCTCAACTGCTTCATGGCGTCTTTGAGGGACTGCATCTCCACTGCGTCTCGTTTCGTCATCTGTTGCAGATGCTGCTCGATTCCTTGAATGCCATCGACAACACTACCCAAGTCTTGAGCTTCTGCCATCTCCGCAAGACGCCTGAACTTGGCCTGCGCAGATTCGATGGGCTCGTATCGGGTCTTTACATCGTCCTTGGAGACGACGACGCTTTTGAGAATCCGCACTGCTGTATTGAGGCCAAAATAGTGCAGAGCCCCTGCTAGATAACCGAGTATTGCGGCGTAGAGGTCCGTTATGGACTCTGAAAGCTGGCCAAACAGCTCATCGCTGTCAACATTACGATTTATGAGCCTTTATGCTCTATCTGTCCATGACGTAGAAGAATGCCACTCACCTTGACTTTCTCCTGTCAACGAGATAAATGACCTCGATGAGCTGGCACTGGGCGACGAGGTTGCTGATGTTCTCCAGCGAATTAATGACATGGCCGAATACTTCGATGTCGTTGACGGTGACCTGCATAATGAGGCGCACAGCTGCCCATGGCAGTGCCATATGGGAGGGGTCATATTGAATGACAACGTCACCAACAGCCTGAACCGAGTAAGTCACGAGCACATGCTGTACGACTGGCATTCACAAACGCACCAAGATCTTCTGTACCCAAGCACTGAGCTTCTCGAGGACATCTCTCATGATAACAGTCTGCCCTTTGATGGACAGCTTCCATCTTTTCTTCTTGCACTCTTCCTTTCGTGTGTCGGTCGCTGCGAGGACACTTGAAAGGACAGATTTCGGGTCGTCGAGGCTCTTCAACGCAAGCTCAAACTGTGCTTGATCCTCCTTGCTCAGCTTCTGCAACGCCTCTGCCCACCTGCTTGCAGACTTGCTGTCTCTGGCTTCCTTTTCGTCGGATGCCGATAACGAGACGGCTTCATCCAAATCCACCTTGGAATCCACTCCGAATGCCGATTCACCCATTTTTGGTCTCTGCGTCTTTCCTCTATACGCCGCCAGGATCTGGCGATGCGAGCGTTCAACTCAGAGAGAAAGATGTTGCTGTAAGCACAGTTGAGGCGATGCAGAGCGGGGCATCGCAGAGCGGCTGCAGCCTGGAGGTCGATCATGCTGGCGACGAGGGTCGTTTCTGTGTAGGTAAGGCGCCATGGGTGCAACTGATTGGCCTCTGATCAGAGGACGAAGGATTCGGGTTGTCGACAAGTAGCATTGATGATGGTTGAGATAGGATCAAAGACTGTTGAAATACAGCGAGTTGAGATTGGTCATACTTTTGTGGTTGCTTTTCTTGTCCGTACATCCTTCCATTTCCCGATTCTATCTACAGAAGGCACGACGCTGTTGTTTGATGCCGATACAGGCAGGTCCGTTCAGGTGCGAGAGGAAAGAGACAGAACTCAACGGGTCGCACTTGCCTAGATCTATAGGGCGCCTAGATTCGGCGATAAAACGGAAAAAATGCCCCTATGGCTCAGGGGTAGAGCGTCGCACTCGTAATGCGAAGGTCCATAGTTCAAATCTGTGTGGGGGCACACTTCCTTTTTTTCTTTTTTTTCTTCTTCTTGCTGGATTCCATCTATTGTTCTTCCTTTCCTTCTTTCTTATTCTTCAGCTGCTTCTTATTCGCATTTGTTTTCTCAGTCTAGATAGATGTCGTATCTGACTGTAGAATTTTTATATTGGTTGAAGAGTAAGACGCTGGACTTGGCGACAGAGTCTCGGGGAGAGGCAGATTGTATATGAACCGCAGTCCAAGTTGAATCCACATCATCTGTCTCGAGACGTTGATAATTGAGTGTCAAGATCAGCTAAAAATCCTTTTGGTGGGATTAGTCTTGGAGCTTTTATATATCTCTAAGTCGAAAATACCTTATAAGTTTAACTTATTTTGTATTCTTATTCCATTGCTATGTAATTAAGATGCGCGATGAAGTAATATCGGCAATATTAGTTTCCTACAACGCCCTAGCTCTTTGGGAGGCAGCAAAACAGCAGCAGTTAAGCTATCTCTTTGTGCATTGTGGGATGTAAAAGATGGCTGGACATTAGAATCTACCCTGCGGCTTCTACCCTGAAGAAAACAAACGTATCTCATTGTATTTGAGACAACATCATGCCCAACAGCAACCTCGCAGCATCACCAGCCGCTTCTATTCTTGAGCTGTCAAACTCGAACGTCTCCGTCCATCTCCCCACATTATCAAGCCGCTCAGCTCTAGCATCGCCTTGGCGGTTTATGTTACCGCGACGAGTCTAGTGTCGCATGAGAACTTCCCCAATCAGCTCGCCGGCTTCACCTTGGATCTTCGGCTCCGTCATGCCGGTCCGTACGAGCATCTCCACAATATGTCAACGCCCTTTGGCCATCGCCAGCTAAAAGCGTCGTCTCTCGGCTTATGCTTCTATCCTGAACCAGCAGTTCGTCGTCATATGTTGCCTATATGGGGCATTTGAAGCTCTTTGAATTGGAGGCACCATGAAGGTTCGGAAGTTGACCGTTTGTCACACTTGCAGGGCACGGAAACTGGGGGTGAGTGGTAATTGAACGACGGAGAGTCGCCTGGTTTTGGTGCGAGTTTTGCCAACCATTTCCCTCTATCGACTGTCAACTGCCCCTTCTCTTCTGACACCTGATATACCTGATTTATTCGGATCAATCAAACTAAGTATGGTCGTTTCAGTGTGACGGAAAACGTCCCTCGTGCTCTCAGTGCGCAGGAACCAAGATCGAGTGTGGAGGCTATCAGTATGACCTCGTCTTCATACCGTCGCAGCTCTCCATAGGAGCGCCAACGAAGCCCAAAACACGCAAAGACGGGAAAATCACAAAGAAACAACGCAAATGCACAACTTCACAAACAAATACTTCCACCCATGCCAGCGACGAGCTATTCCACGAAAGCCGACCGGTAATCGCAGATGCACCTTGCGTGGTGAGGCCATCCCTTGCCTGGCCCTTTCAGGACATCATCTCGCTCGTTGTGCAGAACTTCTCGCCAACGGTGCTCTCGAGCAACTCTGCATTCATGAACTGGGATGTCGATATTCACCCTCGGGTCTGCGGGGCCTGGATCGAGCTTCTGCCAGTTTTGTCCTTGAGTCGGCAGCATGAGATGGCTCTATCTTCGTCCGTCAAGGCGCTTGGTGTATCCATCCTGGCCAGGGGCCGTAATGGGATAGCACCCATCTCGGATGCTTTAACTGCACATTGTTTGGCCTTGCATGCGCTGCATGACAGCCTACATGACATCTCACGTACTGCAGACTCGGATGTCTTGGCCGTGGCCATCATGTGCCTCATGATCTCGGAGGTATGCGCCAGGGCTTCCTGCTTCTGTATTCCCTATATATGGTGCCCCGAGACTGACTAGAAGTGTCTATTACAGCTTATCCTGCCGACTGCCGTCTCCAGCAGCGCGGCTCATGCCGCTGGTTTAAGCGATCTGATTCAGCTGCATAGTCCAGAAGCCTATTCGAGCGGGCCATCCCACAGGATATTTATTGGCCTTCGCCCCGCCATTGTGAGAACCTTACTGCTACGTTGGAGTTCTGGTTTTGCGCGTTATTGACAGTTTCGACTAGATCATCCATTCGATTCGCAACAAACATCCCACGTTTCTTGCCTTACCTTCATGGAGGACTGTCCCTTTCCAATATGTCCAAGCAAACTCATTCCATGCTCTCATGACAGAGGCCACAGTAATTCCGTCTATACTAGTCGATATCGATAGACTCAAGTATGGCTTACCCGGTGCAAAAGCTCCCCTTGCGATCCTGGGGGATCTCAGAGACCTCCTCGAAGCCCTCGCCAACTGGAATGTCTCATCCCCAGGTCTTACCAACAAACCATCCTTCCGCGTCCTGGGCAAGATTCCCAACAAAGCTCATCTATGGTTTCCTGACATTACTACAGCAAATGCCATGACGCACTACTGGACGTTCTGGATAATGTGCGTCATTTACATCAGGAAGCTACGGAAAAATCACCCAGAGCTACTGGATGAAGATCTCCTAATCAATGGAGAAGGCCCGGAGAGCCCGCTCATCACTGAAATGGCGATTCAAATGTCAACATGGGTTTTCCAGAGCATTGAATATTTGATGCAAGACGAGATGAGACTATTTGGAGCCATATCTACGATGCTACCAACGAGGATAGCCTACCAATTTCTCCGATGTAATCATTTCTACGACCGGGAATTGTTGTCGTGGTGTGAGCGGGTCATTGATGGCATAAGGGACCGAGGGTACGATTATATTGCGCAGTATATCTTAGATGATGATGGAGTTTAATTGGAGTAGTGAGATACCAACTGAGTCTGTTTTCTTCTCACACACTGCGAGAACCATGGTACTGCAGATACAGTTTCAGAAACACATCTTGATCTGCATCCTGCATATGCTTAGAGGAAAGCCTTGCTGTCACCACGAGGCAGCCAGAAAACCTTGTCACTAACACCAGCCTCAGCAAATGCCTTGGTAGCCTCCTCTCTACCCTCGCTAAAGTGACCCCAACCCTCAAAGTGCATTGGCACAATCTTCTCGATATTGGCATCCTTAATTAGCTGAGCAGCCTGCTTGCCGTCCATGGTAATAGCCAAGGGCTCAGGCTCGCCCACTGGAATAGCTGCACGGCCGAGGTTGAGCAGAGCAAGACTGATGTGGTACCCCTGGAGGCTGTTGGCAACGTCCCGGTTGTATATGGTGTCTCCGGAAAAGTAGATGGCGTTGGGAAGGCCGTTGGTGGTGCCAAAGTCGGGCGAAGTGACGATGAAGCCAATGCACTCGCCCTGAGGAGCGTGCTCAGCCGGCGTCGCGATGATCTCAAACGTCTTGCCATTCACGACGAGGGTGGCTTTGTCACCGGCATTCATACCAGTGACAATGGCCTTGTCGCCGATGTTCTTTGCGCCATCCTTGGTGGTGAAGACTTTCTTGCCTTCAAGGACCTGGCGGCCGACCTCATCAAGGTTATCGGGGTGGTCTTCGTGGCTGAGAAGGACGGCGTCAATGGGAGGAAGGTCCTGGGGTTTGATGGCAGGGTCTTGGGTGACTTTGAGGGAAATGATGGGGAGGTCCCATTTCGTGCCAGAGGGGGCGAAGAAAGGGTCTGTCAAGAAGGTGACATTGTCGATTTGGAGGAGGGCAGTGGCTGTGCCGATGTGGGTGACGCTGACGGAGCTCTTGAAGGTTGACATTATGATTCGGCTGTTGTGAGATTATTGCTTAAAGGTGTTCTTTGGGGAGCCTATAAGCGTTGCTTGGTTGAGGACGGCCTCAAGAGGACAAGAGCAGCTATATAATCTCCGCCAGAGGCTTGACAACTCGAGCCAGTGGCTTGACTTACCAAGAACCTCCACTTGTGACAATGACCATACCGCTTGGATTCAACAGGACCACATATTAAAGTACGCCTTCTTGGTCCTCAACAATGTGATCATCACCGTCTCATCCGGAATATCCAATTATCATCGCATTCCCCGCGGTTCTCGAACAGTTCCATCGTCGGGATCTCTTGACTTACACCAATATCCTCAAGTCTTGGCGGATAATGCTACCGCAAGCGGTTAGCGCCTTGGGTTGTCCGCAATTCAACCCAGGGGACAACTCGCGATGAATAAGCGATGGTACAATCGGTGACATTGAAATTTGGAGATTTTCAAGAAACTTTTCAGCTTTACAAATACATTAGTAATTGAGGCTGCAATCATGTCTGCCATACGGAAGAAGAAGGGGTGATTGGGGATATACGGGCGGAGAGTTGCTGGAATATGAACATCCTGTGTGAGATTTCGATGGTTGAAAATGACTACAGTAGTGACTCGAAAAGTAGGCCATTAGTTCTTTATCAAGTCTATTATTTCAAAGCACAGTAGCTCCCTCTGTCAATCATCTAGCAGGTCGGAATGGTAAAGCAAGTCGTACCGATGGAGTGAGTACTGGCTATAAAGCCATGCCGGTTTCCGTATCAGCACATTGCTTCATTCTACCTAGTCACTGAGGGAAAGACACTGAGTTCATGATTCAGGTCAGCTAGTAGATTAGGAAAACTATACGCTCTAGTATGCTATCATCTGTTGTATAACCGGTGTATCAGACACGCAACACTGTTCCAGCCCAGATAAGTGACCTCGGAGGCTCAGGCTCTCCCTCTTCAGCCATATCCATCTTCCAATCATGCAACAAGACCAGTCCCGGCTCCACCGCAGGAAATCCCTCCATAATCGTCCTGATCTCATCCATTGTTCGCATGAGCAGAGGCGTAGGCGTCCTCTCATACGCATCGAGAAGTCGTCGCACCGCATCCTTGTCCTGATAATCCAAGACTCCGTGTGTGAAACTGACCAAGCTCCCCGGAGCGAGCTTCTCGCGCAAGAGCTGGAGAATGGCGCGGTCGACGTTTATATCAAAGAAATGCAGCAGCCCCATCATCACCACGCCGACTGGCTTCGAGAAATCGATGAGATTGCGTGTTTCAGGGTGATTTAAGATGGGCTCTAGATCCAACACCGATCCTTGTATGAACGCTGTCAAAGGCTCGCCCTTGAGGATTTGCCGCCCTTGAATAACAGCTGCGTCGTCGATATCCACATACACGACACGAGCGTTAGGATTGACTCTCTGGGCCACCTGGTGTGTGTTGTCTGCACTCGGTAGTCCCGATCCAACATCGATGAACTGATCGATGCCTTGATAACACATGTATCGAATGACGCGGCGTAGAAAGTGACGTCCTTCTGCAACAATGTCGAAGATGTTGGGCAGTGCTTCCACGACTGCTGCAACGGCGGCTCGGTCTGAGGCATAGTTGTTCTTTCCACCAAGATAGCAGTCATACTTTTTCAAATGTCAGTACAAGATCGATTCTTATACCTTGTATCGAGTCTCATACCATTCGGGCGACAGTGGGCCGCGAGACATCAATGCCTCCTGGGGGCGCAGGATCCATGATGGCTTTGATGTGATTCGTAGTTGCGTCTTTGTTTCGTTTCTTCAAGAGTAGTGAGTGACCTGGGTGAAGATTCCTCGTTAACCCTCTTCACGACTCAATGCGCAACTTGTACGATGGACCTGAAGACCCAGGTTTATATATCCGCACAGAGCTCGAATTACGTCAAGCTATCCCCCCTAATTGCACCGGTGCCCGGCTATCTGATGAGCGACTGCCGAGGAGAAACTCTCTCGATTCTGTAGTGCTTATAACCAACTCCCTCTGAAGTCCTATCCTAGCGCTCACATCAGATCCAATACGTGGGGGACTAGTATGTCTCCATCTATACTGTGCTTGACCGACTATCCACCTGGTCTCAAGCTTTAGGAACTTGAGCACAATTCAGTTTGTGGAGCTGACCAGTTGCCAACAGTAACGGTGTTGTTGTCTTCAACCAATGAGTCGGCCTCGTCGTTCTAACCTGCTAGACAAAGAGCGCCTGGCAGTCGCTTCTAGAAAGAATAACGCCGAGAGTAGCAACGTGATATATTAGTTTGCGTCATAGAAGGCATTACTCTCATGATGTGTCATATGTGTCCAAGCAGTTGAGTTGGGTAGCATCTTATGATAAGCGGTCGAGGATGTCAACCGGCTTTCAAGTGAAAGCCTACCCTACTAGACGCAAGTCTACAGTAACTCTTAAGCACATAACAGCTCTGTGTTGACGATCAAGATCAACAAATGATGGATCAGAGGGCTGCGTAAGAGAGATAGCTAATGCTTGCTTCAAGGAGCTTAATGCCCATGATGGCTTGAAAGAGACTGAGCATTATCCTGACATGGAATGGCTATAGAGCTTTTGCAGCAACTTGGATGGTGGGAAATTGAGCGCATTTCAAGAAAGCCCTTCCAAACTGCACATGTTCGATATCTGACAAGGCTCCCCAGTATGGAGATCTTGTTCCCGCTCACGATAGCCGTACAGGTCGTGAATATTTCCGCATTGAGTCCGGTTGCGGGCGACATTGAGCCCGTTTCAAGCCAACCAACGTCTCATTGGGCCTCAAGTGGAAACTCACCAGGCTTATGCACTGTGCAGGTGGATGACAGCGAAAATCAAGCGTGTTGAGCTTCGTTTGTGATAACGGCTATAGCGGCTATGTTTTTGGCCAATGGATGTTGTACAACTGCCGAGGCGTCTGCTGGACGACTCTAGTCTCTGTGCTAGAGCATTCGATTTCAGGAGGCTAGTCGCACTCGGTTTGCTAACGATGTAACACTCACTTGAAGTCGAGTGACGAAGATTCTTTTAGGCAGTGCTTGAGTAGGCTGGAACAAGAATATCTTTGTGGGCTAACTGCAGCCTTACTGGAGACAGATGTATCAGCAACAGTTTGGATCAGATGTAACATAAGGAAGGGATGTATAATCACATGCCTTATCGGAAAGACACATAACTTGAGCCTACTCGTCTCATGCAAGATACCTCTGTCTGGCTAGGTGATGTGACAGTAGGTGACTCAGGTATTAGAGTGCGAGACCAGGAATGTTGTTCGGGAAAATTATCTGCGTCATACATCCCCTCGAGTTTCAATGATAACCATTTGACAGATACGATACGAGATCGAACTAGGAATTTTGCCGCAAGTCTCTGGGGATTGGAAAACTCATAGAGTTTCCTCTCTTTTATACATCTCTTCATCATTCACTATGTTATGGGTATATACAAGTCGACAAGAGAGCTCCCCGCTCCCTCCATCCTAACGGATGTCTCCTAGTCCAAGCCAGGGCAATTCTCGGAGGTGATGCTAGTGATGTTGTTATATGGAAGAGGGTCGGTCCAGATCAAGTTGAAGGAGTCGTCAGGGTATTCGGGAGCCTTCTTGGCACCCAGAGACTCAGCAATGTTGGTAAGCTCACTGTGCTCCCAGCTACATGCTGTTAGTTCAAGATTCTAAGGCGGCAGACATGGATCTCTCACCAGATGAGGATGTTGCCGGAGCCCTTGTAGTCATCGACAAGGTCCGCAACGCAATCAGACTTGGTCTTGCCACAGCTTGTGTCGACGGTCAAACCGAGGTCGTTTGCCAGAGGAGTAACGGTGTTGAGAGCACGGATACGCTTGCCATCTACATTTGATACCGTTAGCTGACCTATCGTTCAATACAGCAAACCGCAACAGAACCATGGGTGTCAAGTGTCACATACCCTTGGGCTTCTCGGCAATTATGTACTGAATGTTGTACTGGGAGCTGGCGCCAAAGACATTCCGCAAGCACTGAGCGCGCTGCACCCCCTGGGCGCTCAAATTGGGATCATCGTCGTCGGCGGGCTTCTCGCCGTGTCGAATGAAGTAGACGGTCTGGGCGGAAGCCAACGCCGCTCCCCAGAGAAGAAGAAAAGCAGCCTTCATTTTCCTAGGGATCGGCAACTCCAAAATTTGAGGAAAATTGTTGCTGTGTGAGGAAATGAAACCTGTTGCAACCCGCGGCGGATGCAGTATTTATATCCCGAGCTTCACGTTTCATCATTCCAGGGGGGGTCGCATTGAAGTGTAACGCCAGAGCCGCTCATTCAGCTCGGCTATTGTGTTTGTTTTCTTCTTGATGGAGATGTTTTGGCCGGTAAATGGAGCTGCCTTGTTAGTCGCGAATGCTCCGTGGCAGCGGCAGGGGAACGAGGAAGTGATCGTCGAGCAGGGTTTGGGAGAGGGAGAGCATCGGCTCATGCTGATGTGGAGGCAGTGAAGGCATTCCGAACATCCTTGTAGCTTGAGTTTCACGGCTCCAGTTAACGTGAATTAGATTTCATTCGCATTATACATGGTTTCAGAGACGATACCAGCAAAACAGACTCAGCAACAGACTATCAAAGCAACCCCTTGTAGAAAATCGAGGTTTAATGCCGCACCGGCATCGTCAACCAGCGGCAAAGGCGCCTCAAACGCCCAGCGATTTCGCCTCAACTAATGGAGATTCCCAGATCCTAGACTGAAGGGGTCCATCGGCTCGTCCCATTCTAGCCTCGGGCGGGAAGAAATGGTGTCCACCAACAAACACGGGGATGTACGGCTGCATTTTATTGGAAGAAGCCTCAGTTGGCAACAAGCCAATATGAAGAGCCTCGGTCGACGCTTTGGGAAATGCATGTAACATGCGCTTTGCTTCAGGTGCTGCGATGCATCATGATTCCATTTAATGGGGGGGTTTTGCTGATCTTTGCGGCTTTGTTCCGACTGTATCTCAGTTGTTCCTGGGTTACGACCCAAGGATATGCCGCGTCAAGTGGCCAAGGCTGTGTAATGTGAGGAGCAAGTTAGAGAATGCCACTGCAATGGTACTGCGAGCGTACGTGAGTCGATACTGCAATCTTGGGATGTCGACAGTGTTGTGGGCGCAGGGCAGTGCCTTTCCGAGGCAGAAAACAGCGCTGATCTTGAGATACCTATGAGTTGATACTGGCGCACGTATCACACAGACACACTGACAGATTCGATCATCGCACACACATGCGGCATACGAGTTCGTTTTGATTCAGGTGAATAATGGCTGTTGACATCATCATTTCTCCTGCTCATACCTCTTCTCGAAATCCGCCCTCGCCTTCTCGGCAACCTCGTCATCGAGCAGAACCCTCAAGGCCAACATGGCCATGCCCTTGCCGCTCTTCATGGCCACCTCGTGCGCCTCATCCGTGCCCGCAGCAGCGGCAAACTCACGGCTATGCAGCGACACGTTTGGCCCCGTCTGGATGCCAAAGCCGCCGTGAATGCCAGGCACCACGTGTGTCACGTTGCCCATGTCGGTCGAGGCGTTGAAGCTCTCGGGTAGAGTGACCTCGATCCTTTCGCCCAGCGTGCTCATGTCTTCGATGTATGCTTTGCAGAGAGTGGGATTGGAGATGACGTGCTCGTACGTCGCGGCCCTGCTCAATGGATCAGTAAGAGCACTCAAGCTGTATGGGTAGAGGTTGGGCAATACTCACGGGATATAGTTGACCTCGCAACCAGTTGCCGCTCCCGCTGCCTCTATACAGGCCTTGACCCTCTTGACAAGCAGTTCTCCGCGTTGACTGGTAGGCGCCCGGATATACCAGTTCATGCGCGTATAGTCGGTAATGACATTGGGCACCGTGCCGCCAACCTCAATTACACCATGAATCCTCTCGTCAGGACGAATCTGCTGACGCAGCATGGAGATGTTGTTGTACGCCGCAACAGCAGCATCCAGTGCATTGACGCCGTTCCAGGGCTCACCAGCTGCGTGTGCCGGAACTCCTCGGAACTCGACCCGAAACTTGTGGCTTGCGATGAGGTTGAACCCAGCGATTCCGGAGATGCCGCTTCTGCCCCCGTAGTTCATGAGATTGACGGATATCGGGTGAGCCATGATGGACGCGGCAATGTCCTCCGCCGGACTGAACGCACCCGCGTCAATCAGCTTTGCCTTGCCGCCGCCTCCCTCCTCGGCAGGGGTGCCCAGGATCCTCAATCGCCCGGGAGCGCCCAATTGAGACAGCGCATGAGCTGCACCGAGGAACGCAGCCAGCGAGGAGGTCGCAATCAGATTGTGGCCGCAGCCGTGTCCGATATCAGGCAGAGCATCGTACTCGCAGCAGACGACGACCTGGCGCCCTCCCGCGCCGATTGTTGCCTCGAAGCTGGTGTCCAGGCCCCAAGTCTTGCGCTTCACATCGAAGCCCAGCTTCTCTAAGAATGCGGTGATTATGTCGTGTGCCTGGAATTCATGGTAGGCGAGCTCGGGGTTCTCGTGGATCGACTTGTTGATGATGCGGAGCTGCGAGTTGAGCTCGTCGAGGCGGGAGTTGACGAGCTGCCGCGCTTGTTCAAAGTCAACCTTGTTCGCCATGCTGATGATCCAAGTGAGCCAATACGTGAATCAAAAGACTGTAGAGCTCGGGGTTTGTTGTTGAAGCTGGATCATGAAGTGAAGACTGAGCAGTTTTATATGCAGATACACGCATGCCCGCAAGACGATGTCATCGTCTGTTGCTGTACAAAAGTGGGAGCTTCATATCGGCTAACACAATCTCATCCTCTTGATTGGATCTCTGCTCACTGAATCTCCATCCCCCGATTAGCGACCCTCGGCTTCGTGTTAGTTATTAGCGTCGTGCGGAGTCTCAGCCTCTGCGAAGTTTGAACCCCCCCCATCTCTTTTGATTCTCGTGTGGCGCACTCAAGGCAGAGAGCCAAGGCATATAAGCGTCTTACTGCCCCAGATCCGATCAAATAGTGACAGCGGCTGAGGCTGCCGACCGTCGGCAAACACAGCCGCACGTCGTGGCCATGTAAACGGCGGCTTCATCACAGACCTCCTCTTACTTAGACATGTTAGAGACAAAAGATGATCTCGTCGGCCCACAAAAGGGCCCGACGAAGGCATTTACAGCATTGACTTACTCCTCTTTCTCATCCAACTAACAGAGGTGCGTCCTAGCTTCTATAGGTGAAGCTGTCAGACATCAGATATCCCTGCAAAACACACGAGTCAACCCGCCCCGTCAGACAACCAGCAAGACATACTGTATCAAACTCCCAAACCAACCAAGGTCTCGGTGGCTCGCCATGGATCAAACCATCTCCACCAAGAGCCCTCCTCCTCCTCATCCTCCTCCTCCTCAGAAGAGCCGCCGCTCCAAGAAGGGCTGCTACACATGCCGCATCAAGAAAGTCAAATGCGACGAAGTCCGGCCCCGCTGCGAGCGCTGCGTCCGTCTAAGACGCCTCTGCGACTACGAGCCCAGGATGAAGCACAACGACCTCCTGGCCATCTCCAGGGGCTACATAATGGCCCTCGAGAGCTCCAAGTCACTGCCGACGTGGGCGCAGCGCGCAGCGTTGACGAGGGCTCTGGCTCTTCCTACTCGGCTTCCTGAGTTTCCGAGCAGTGCCAGCTCGCTGAATCTCACCTCGGCCGATCATGAGGCGATTCGGTATTTTCGGACGACGTTTGCGCGGCTTCATCATACCAAGAATCCGGATTACTCGCTCTTTTCAATCATCTTCACCTTGGCACAGGATGAGCCAATGGTCATGCACGCGTTGCTGGCTCTTGGAGGCCACGAGATTGAATTTCGGCGCAGTAGCACTTCAGAAGGATCGGATGGCTCAACTCAGCTGGTAGGACGAGATGGTAATAAATGGACACCAGTTCAACACTATTCGGCCGCTCTCGGCCTCTTGGCCGATGCCATCGGAAATGCAGACGATGGTCGGCAACTTGAGCTGGATCCCATCTGCGCAGTCTTGTATCTGATGCTGGTCTACGAACAAAAGTACGGAGACGGAACATGCTCTGGTCTGTCAAACCACCTTGCCGGAGCGGCCTTGATCGTAAGGCATCGCTGCCAGCGCCTATCAGAACAGATAGCCAAGCGTGGATGGCAAGGCACGCCAGTGCTGGCGAGGATACAGCCGCAAAGCCAGTCAGAAGAGCCTGGCTTGTCGCTCTTCGTAATCAGGCTCCTGGTCTGGATCGCTCTCTGCGATGCTACGGCCGCCAGCTTTGGGCTCGGCGGCCAGTTCAACAGCGAGCTGAAAGACATCATGGGGCCAGAAGATGCTTCGTCCATTTCGGGGTTTGATGTGCTGCATAGATACTCAAACTCCTTATACCGCTCAATGTGGGGAGATGCGTATCCTCAAGTCGAACTGCTGGATGACGTTGAGAATCGGGACATTTTCGCCTTTCTATGCGCATCCATGCAGCTTCGAAGCATGGTGGCTAATCTGGCGAAGCTTGGCGCAGACGAGCTCAAGCTCCGTTTACCAGCTGTTGAGGCAGCCTTTAGACAGGTTGATTTGCGATATGGAGAGTTGCTCGAGGTGGCGTCCGACCTGTCTCTATCGACCGATAACTCACATCGTCTGGTGGCCAATATCCGTGCTTTCATCCCGATATATCACGCTGCAAAGCTCGAACTGACGCGCGTGCTGCGGAGAAATGGGACAACTGCAAAGATGGAAATTGTACCAGAGGCTCATATAGCAGCCATTGTCGACTTGGCCATTCAGGCTGATAAGCACCAGGGAGTCGAAGGCACCATTAGAGTCGCATGGCCGCTTTTCATTGTGGCCCTGGAGACCAACAGCGTGGTTCATCAACGCTGGATCCTCAGCCGGTTCCAAGCGATGAGCAGCTATAGCAGAAATCTGGAGCGTGCGCACCGCTTTCTCAAAGAACACCTCGGGATGCCGCTTGAGAAGGGTGAAGATTGGTTGCAGAGATTCAGCCTAGCAAACGGGGAGATATTCGTGATATAGAGCCAACTACGTACGAGAATGATGATTGAGGTTACTGCTGTGGCATTACGGAGAGCAGAGTGTCATTGCATACCTAAGTGGAGGACGGCAAGCTGATCATCTGCGTGTCGCTGTTGGGTTGCGAGTATGGATGGCTTGAGAAGCACTTATGGATTGTTCAGTGTCAGTTTGGCGTATTGTTACACACCGAGGCAGCCTCTTTTTCCTTTGTTGTTATAGCATTAAATGAAGTTCATGACCCCTTTTGCAACTATTCTGACATCACCAGCGAGTTCATCGCTTGACCTCATACTAACCTCTCCTCTTCCTCGGTATCACTCGCTGGCGCGTGTCGATCCGTCCAAGGCTCAAAGACCTGGGCCCCCTTGAGAAGGCCTCCAACAGTCTCCCAAATAACCAAAAACGCAAAAAGCGACATGACAACAGCCATGAAGCTCGTCGTATACAACCCATCATTCGTCGCAGGCAACGCAACCAGAATGATGGCAACAACCAACCGCATCCCTACGCGAGGCGTCTTTGACAGAATCAAGCAGTCCTCGTCATGCGTCCGATATAACATGCCGTAGATCCAGAGGCAAAACATCCCCACGCCTAGCCCTCCTCCCAAAAGCCACCGCTGGCCTTGCTCGAATTCATCCAGCCGTGTGCTAATAGCAGCAATGTGCCCGCCGATGAGGAACGACGCTGAGAGCGGTAAATGAAGCAAGAAGAAGGCAAAAGCCGTCCACGCAGATCGTCGGATCGGATGCGTCGCCTCCAAGCTCCCGTCACCACTAACATAGATCCAATTGAGACAAAAAGCAATGATGAGCGTAAAGACAGCCTTCGCATAGCCTTTTGTCAGGCCAACGCCTGCTGGGTCTCCGACAATGACGCTGTAGACGAACTCGCCGAGGATGATGATGAAGAAGGCCGCCATACGGTCGATCTCGTGGGCAATGTCGACGGCGGTGCTGTATGTGAGCTTGAGTCTGCGCTTGAGCCATGGGCTCAATGTAATTGACCAGGTAACTTCCTGATAAAAGATTAAGACTGCAACGACGGCAATCTTGGCCTCGATGGTGACGTCTTCAAAGAAGAGCGGGATGGTAATCAAGAGGCCGATGCTCATGAAGAAGGCCAGGATTCGAGCCTGCGCGCGATGCTGATAGCTCGCAAAAGAACACACGAGAAACGCACACATGGTAGTGAACCGAGCAACAACATAAGCTCCGGCGGTAGTTTGCATCGCGGACAGGTCCTCATCAACGAGACGAGCATTGTTGGCGTACAGGACAAGCAGCGCCATGACCCAGAGGATGACGAGTCGCTGGAGGAGGTCGTCCGTGTAGTACGAGTTCATGATCTCGCGGAGGTCGACCCATATGTGCCATGCTGGGGCAAAGATGAGTATGTACTTGGCGAGATGCTTTCCGTCTGGATGCTCGGCGAGGTCGTCGCTGAAGTTGGCGACGATGGCGACGTCTATTGTACGCGCTCGTCAGCTGATATTTAATCCTCGATGGTTGTCTTGGGTGAGAATGAGGGCTGGGTATTACATAGCAGATCGAGGAAAAGCTCAAAGCGGCCGGCCTGTCTTTCCTCGTCGCTCTGCTTGACCAATTGGCCGTTGTGAAACCATTGGAGTGCCTTGGGCCGCTTGATCATGTACCGCTCCCCGACGCTGTTTTCCTGGAGCTCGTTGCAGTTCATGTTGAGCCTGGGCTGTCCAATGGCGGGCAGATGTCAAGGTGGCTATGGGGGTGATGAACGTGTTCGAAGAGAGAACAAGGTAATGGATAAGGGATGCAAACGGCCCGGCAGTTCACCTCAGAGTCATCAACATGCATGTAGTCGGCTGCAGATGTGCCACCGAAAACTAGAGCAAGGTAGCCAGAACCTAGTTGCCACTACGCCCGCAAACATCTGGTCTTTCTATGCTTCGGATCTGATTCCCTGGGGTACGGTCTTGATCGAGTTCTCATCTGTGCATGTATAGAGACGTATGGTGAAGACATCAAAACGCTAATCAAAGACCGAGAGAGAAGGTAAAGAGAACAGCCACTTGCAGACCAGACTTCCATCAACGACGGTTGAAGCCATCGTGTAATACCCCTTTGCCTCCACATAGTCCCTGAATTAATGCTGTCAGTCGATTCACCAAATAATTGGTGAGATATCATATTCTCAATCTAACAACTAACAATCTCCCATTGTTGCGAGCAACTGTCTCATCCTCACGTGGGCGTGCATATACATACATGTAGGTGCCAACCAATCGCACTGTCGGCCACCCGCATAAGAGAAAACCCCCTCCCGCGCCCGCTTTCTTTCTTCTCTCTCTTTCTCTCTCTCTTCTGGCTCACCAAACTGCGTTGACGTCCTCGCAACGGCCTCTCCGCCTGCTGGGTAACAAGTATTCCATTGGCACCTTCAATTTCCAGCCATTCTTTTACCTGCTCTCCTGAAGCAACGGACAATGCCACCCTTCTGGCAGCTCATTGGTGAAGGACTGGCGCGCGCTCAAGAAGAGGCTGCCAGGCACATCACCCCAGAGAACATCAACATCGCCGTCCAGGCCGTTCGAGATGGCGTCGGGCACGCCGTGGAGCAGGTGAACCAGGTATCTTTGATCGGATCTCCCGTCTTCGTCAGCGCTCCCCTCCAGCTGACGGGTCATAGCATGTAACGCCGGAAAACATTGAACGTGGTGCTCAAATAGTTCGGAGCGGTATTGATATAGCCGTTGAACAGGCTCAGAGGGTATCTACACATCATGGCAACATGAAGACATTGCTTCAGCTCACTGACGATTTTCAGCACGTCACTGCTGAGAATATCAACCGTGGCGCTCAGATCGCTGGCGAAGGCGTCCGATTTGCTACAGAACAAATCCGTCAAGTAAGTATATGGCTTCCAGCAATTCCACGTTGCATCATATGCAGCTGGCTCACTGCATGACAAGCACGTCACTCCCGAGAACATCAACCGCGGCGCCCAGATCGCGGGCGAAGGCGTCCGATTTGCTACAGAACAAATCCGTCAAGTAACCAGTAGACCCTCCCCTTTGCCATATCTTCAACTTGCTCATCAGTTGTAATCAGCACGTCAACCAAGAGAACATCAACCGTGGTGTCGAGATTGCCCGAGGTGGTATTGATACTGCAGCGCAGCACATCCGTGAAGTACGATCAAGAGAGCCCTTCTTTTGCCCTCCAGTTGGCTAACAGAGCATGTTCTCAGCACGCCACCCCCGAGAACTTTCAACACGCAACGGAGAAACTGCGCGAAAACGTTGGAGAAATAGTGCAAGGGCCCGTCGGTCAGAAGGTGAGCTGGCAACTGTCGTTGAATCCTGGTGCTTGGTTGGAATTCCTGAGCGCTAACCCTGAACGTGAGGTTGCCACCGTGGTCGAGGAGAACAAGGTGCCGCTGGCGGTGACAGCGGCTGGAGTCGTCCTTGCCGCAGCGCCTGGCATCATCACGGGCCCGATTCTGGGCGTGGCCCATCTGCTTGGCTTCACATCAAGCGGCGTCGCCGCAGGTAAGAGACCTCTCCCACGGCCCTTGAAACTACCTTGTCGAGAGACTCTTGGAGTTTGTTCAGTACTCCTAGTTGATATATATCCCAACTGACCACCATGTTACCATTCAGCCTCGATTGCTTCGGGAACCCAGGCTGGTATCGGAAATGTTGCCGCCGGAAGTGGCTTTGCGGTGATGCAGAGTGCCGCAGCTGGAGGATATGGCGTGGGGATCCTGACGGGCATCGTCCAAGCCGTGGGAGGGGTTACAGCCGCTGTTGGAGGCATTGCAGGCTTTCTCGCCAGGGTTGTGGGTTGATCAGGGATGGCGAGGCTCTGGGGAGGGATAACTACCCAAGGTAGACTGACTGCATAGATTGCACCTGGCTGGTGTTGGCTGTTTGGCGCAAGACATGTACCTAGGATCCGTAACTGCAAGACTGATTGGACTTCGGATTGGTTTGTTGGCAGCTGAAGGACACAGCCACGATGGTGAACATAGGTACCTTATGTGTACGACAGGGGTCTCTCGACAAACCGGTCTGCACCACTTTCTCCTCTTGACGCGGCTCGTGCTATGTAAATGGCTCGTCTAAGCAGCTCCCCAATCTGGCTATTCGCCTCAATTTTAGCAATACAGAGTAAAGGCTTGCTTTATTGATCTACAGTTTATCCATGAGAGAAAGCGAAGCATCTAGTAAGAATAGACATATAGTACGATACTAGCAGACACCTGATTTATCGTATACGCCTAGGAGCCTGAACAATTAGACGATATATATATTGCAATAGTTATTGGAAGTGATAATCACTTCTAGTATCTGTTAAGTGGTCCCCACCTTAATAACTCAGGACCACCCTATAACACTACAGGCCTTAAGCCTATAATGCATTTATAGCTATTTATTTATTTTCCTTTCTCTTTTTTTTTAACTAGTCTTTTATAAAAAAAAGAGAGTTTATAATTACCTTTTATTAAATTATAAGCCTTATGCTTTTTTAAAAATTATAAAAAAATTATACCTAAACCTTTAAGTTAGTAATAAATAAAGTTATTATTATACCTTTAACTTAATATAAGTTATATCTTAATTTAATATAAATTACCTTTTTTTTAATTTAAGAGATTAACTTTCTTTTTCTTTTTTATTTATAAAAACTTAAAGATTTTATTTTACTTATATATTAATAAAATAATTATTACTTAACCCTTTAAGCTAAAATAACCTTAAATTTATTATTAAAAATAAAAACTTTAATTATAATAATTTTAATTTAAATTTATAAATAATATAGCTTAAAATAATATAGCTAATATTTATAAAAAATAATATTTTTAAAACTTTATAAATTAACTTCTTTTTTTTAATAATATTACTAAAAGGCTTTAATAATTAAAATACTTAAAAATAAATACTTAAAATTAATATATACTTAATAAGTTTTTAAGGTATTATTAAGAGAATAAATATTATAATTAAAAAAGCTATTTAAGTTAAAAAAAAATACTTAAAAAAAATAATATATTAATAATAAAATTTATCTTAAATAACCTATTAATAAAGATTTATATAAAGCTTAATTATAAAGGCTTTAATAGTAATAACTTAATAATAAAAGACTTAATAATAAAAAAACTTCTTAATATAATAAAAATTATTATTTTAAAAGCCTTAATAAAAAAAGTTTTTATTATTATTTAAAAGTTTAATTATTTAAAATATAGCTAATTTAAGTTTTTAAAAGTATATATTAATATATTAATAAAAGCTTAAACTTATATTATATATTAATATTTTAAAGTATTAAAGGCTTAGTTTATAACTATAGCTTTTATAAGCTTTAAATATATTAATAAGACTTAATATAAGCATTAAACTATAGATTTTTATTAAGGTAAGAAAGTTAAAAAAGATAAATTTATTAAGTTCTTTTACTTATAAGTAAATAAAAAAGTAAGGATTAAGAAGATATTTAGTACCTTTAAGTAGCCTACCCCTTTCTTATTAAATAATAATAAATAGTAAGGATAAAGTAAGTTTAATAATAATAAAATTAAAAAGTTAAAACATAGCTATATTATTTTAATAAATAAAAAGCCTTATATACTTAATACTTATTAAAGACTTTATCTTAAGCTTTAATTAAAGGATTATTATTTTTAATTTTATTTAAACTTATATTAAGGATTTTATTTATAAAAATAAAAATTTAAAAATAATAAAAAAAATAAATTTAAGCTTATAATAAAAAAAAGACTATTTAAAAGCACTTTAAATATTATAAAAGTAAAATAATTATTTATTAATATAATAATTACTTTAAATATTCTTATTAAGCTTAATTTTTTTAAAAATAATAAAAATAATATTATTAAAATTATATAAAATAATATTTTAAATTATAACTTTACTTTAACTAAATATAATATTAATTAAAATAATATTATTATTAACTTAAGCTATAACTTATATTATTTTAATAACTTAAAGTAGTTTATTTTTATTTAAATACTAAATAAAGCTAATATAATAATTATATTTAATAAAAGTATATTAAAAATTAAAAAAATAAGTATTATTATTATTTTACTGCTAAATAATAAAATAATTAAATTTAAGAATATTACTTATACTTTTTAAGGTATTATTAATATAATAAGCCTAAAAGTCCTTAAATAAAAAAATATTTAATATAACTTTATAAAAGGATTACTTATATAATAAAAAAATAAAATAATTATAATTATAAAGGTTTATTAAAAGTATAATATTATAATTTTAAAAATAATAATATTACTAATTAATAAATATTATAATTTTATAATACTTTTTATTAAACTAGTTTATTATAAATATAAAATATAATTTTATATATAAGAGATTAGGCTATATTAATAAAAAATAAGTTTTAA